>NC_086321.1:310393542-310421042 GCF_036172605.1 Pelobates fuscus
AACATGACAGGAGGCTTCATATTTGCTTAAGTCTCTTTTTACTGGAACTCCACAGCAGCACATTAACATCGAGAGAAAAACACCAAAGACAAAAACATAAGGAATCCATAAAAGGCTCCTCCCAACCAACTATTTCCTCTGTCTTTGCTGCTCCGCAGTCCGTACAGGTCAGAGTACCACTGCCTCCTATTTATATGGGTGGCTGTGTGTTTTATTTCTGAAATTAATAATTTATGGTTATTTGTACCCTTTACATATATTTTACAGTTTTATTTACTGTCATTGTCCCAGTTTATGCTGTTGCTTGGGCAGTTTTTATTTATGTGCCATTTTATTCCTTTCTTGTGCATGCTCTTAGGTGTTAATAATTACTTTCTCTGTTTGTATTGTACTTTTGCGATCTGTGGACGGTTGCCGAGAAGCGGTAGTCCGACTGCCTCCCGTGCCGACCGGCGGGACCACGGAGTAAGACTCCGGTGGTCCCCACGTGTTCCTCATGTAGCTTCCCGCCCACCGGCTTTGTCCGCCAAGCGGGAAGCCTCAACCTGCCTCCCTGTCCCACTCCACGCCTCCACTCACATTTGACCTGCTCTGCTATGAGCGGCACGGGTAGGGGCAGGAAGCTTCACTGGTATCGTGGTCTGTGCTAATAAAAAAAGTTTGTCTGTGCATTACACTTGCATGTCACCTGCATGGGACACTGCTTGGGAACACTGTCCATCTCATTGACCTAAGACTGGTCTTTTTACTTTTCAATCCTGCATGCCCTTTAAGGTCAAGCTGCATGTGAATCAATAAAGGCTTTATTCTCCTGCCTGCATATATCGCTGGGCCTGTGAAGCCTGTGCCCATATACTGGCTTGCTTTGTCTGTGCTCCATGATTTGGCCTGCGCTGTCTGTGCCATATTATGCATGCTCCTGGCCTGGCGGTTCTATACCCTGGACCCCGTTGTTTGCGCCTGCATGCGCTTACTACCTGCCCCTGCCATTAGTAGGGGTGCTGCCCCTATTGCCTGCTAGTGATACCTGTCCTCTATCTCCTTAGGGATCATGTTGCATAACCTACTGCACTATGGAAACCTCTACACAGGAGCAGAATTTGCAGGCCATGATTAATGCGGCAGTGGCCGCCACTGTGGAGAAGGCCCTGGCTAGGATCCTCCCTCAACCACAACCGGAACAGGGTCCTAGAGGAACCCCCCGCTTGGCAGACGACTCGGCGGAGTCAGACTCTCAGGAGCGAGAGCAGGCAGGTGCGCAAATGCACTATTGAAAGGGTGAAGGCCCTGACCCACGCTCCCGGAAGGGTAAGGGCCCCCGCGAAGCGTCTGGGTTCGAGGTTATCAACCTCTCCGGCCAGGCGCCGCTGTTTATCGGGTGCAGGGTAGGAGGCCTCCTTAACCCCCCTCAACTATGGCCGTGCTGGATGAGTGGCGTGCAGACCAGTCCCCCTCGGAGGAGGAAGACGATTGGGGCGAGGACCGTGGGGATGACCCCAAGTGGCGCTGGGAGGATGAAGACACGCCAGTGACAGAGCCCCCCACGGCGGTGATGGGGGTTGACACCTTCCTGGACGCTACAGGAGAGCCTCTGTTTAATCCTCGGTCCATCCGGCATCCCAGATCCTCTAAATGGTCACTGCCTGACCACTTGGCACAATTCGTGCACTACTGGGTCCGCAGACCTCTTGAAGGGGAGGTCCGCAAGAAGCTGCGGGCAGAATTCCCCAGACCCGTCCTGCCGGACAAGGTGGCCACAACACCAGAGTTTGACCCCCTGGTGGCCACATACATGACCCATACAGGTTGGGACCCCAAGAAAGGGGTGGAGCGAAGCCTCTGTTCAGCACAAGACAAACAGCTGGATATGCTGGGTCCCCTGTGCAGGATGTTGGCACTGGCAGATGAGGCCGACTCAGAAGGTATGGCCCTGGACCAAGCCACCATGTGAGACTGGGCACTCTGCTCCATTTGCCTGCTGGGCAATGCTAATGTGGCCCTCTCCACAGAGTGCAGGAAGGCGGTCCTCCTCCGCATGGACAACAAACTGTTGGAGCTGGGGTCCAAAGCATTTGGCCCCCTGGCTAAGGGCCTTCTGTTTGGGGAGCCATTCATTAAGGAGTTGCACAAACACGTTAACCTGTTCACCTCCCTGGATAAAGCACAGTCCTCCATAAAGAGGGTGTTCCGTCCACAGACATCCCGTGTTTTTGGAGGGGCTGGACGACAGCAGGGTCTTGTCTCAAGCTGCAGATGGTCTTCGGGCCGCCAAAGATCCCATGGGCCATCCTTCTTCCCCTCATACCATTCCAGATCCCCCTACACTCAGAGGTCGGATAGAGGTTGAGGGAATCATGCAAGATTATCCTCAGGTGAGAACAATGCCTGCCACATTTCCCTTTTCCCTATTGCATGCGGGCAGACTGTTTCACTGCAGGGACAGGTGACGGGAGGTATCTTCGGATGCATGGGTCCTTTGGAACGTTCGGGGATATGTCAGACTTTCACTCCCCTCTGACACAGGTTGGACCCCCAAGGGTCCCCATCATCTCAAGGGAACAACAGTCCCTGATAGAAGCAGAAATTCGGACATTGTTCGACAAGGGTGCGGTCCAATAGGCCCCGGACTCAGGGGGTTTCTTCAGCTCGATCTTTCAAGTGAAGAAAAAGTCCAGAGAACTCCACCCGGTGATCAATTTGCGGGAACTGAACGCTTTCGTAGTCTACCACCACTTCAAGATGGAGGGCATCCATCTTCAACGAGACCTTCTCTGGCTGGGAGACTGGGTCACAAGGCTGGACTTGAAGGACTCTTACCTCTCCGTCCCGGTGGACGACAAATGTCGTAGATTCCTTTGTTTCCTCTGGAAGGGCAGTCCATGTCAATTCACTTGTCTTCCTTTCTGCCTCAGCTCAGCTCCGTGGTGTTTCACCAAGCTCCTGAAGCGGTGGTCGCTCGAATCAGATCAGAGGGCGTCCGTTGTATAGTATACCTAGATGACTTGCTAATCTTCTGCGAGGACCCCTCCAGACTCAAGTGTCAGACACACTCTGCGGTCTCCTTATTCGAACGCCTGGGGTTAGTAGCCAATCTGGAAAAGTCAGCTCTGGACCCTGCCCAGACAGTGGAGTTCTTGGGCTTCGAAGAAGATGCAAAAGACTGTTCTCCGTCTGCCGCTGGCTAAGATAGCGACCATTCGAAAGGAGATAAGGAAGATCCTGTGGCAAGACTAGATTCCCCTTCGAATGTTAGCTCGCGTGGTGGGTCTCCTCTCGGCCTTGATACAGGCAATCTACCTTGGTCCGCTTCACTACAGGCCCATGCAACAGCTGAAGGCCTGTTTTTTATGCAGGAGACCTCTTACGACCAGATGATTCCCCTGGACGTGAAGACTGAACTAGGCTGGTGGCTCCTGCACATGTCAGCCTGGAATGGCAAGGTGATATTCGGACCAACGCCGGACTTCGTGTTGGAATCAGGTGCAAGGCTTTGGGGCTGGGGTGCCCCCTGCGTGACCGGGTCTATGGGAGGTCTGTGGTCGGAGAAGGAATCGGAGTTCCACATCAATTGCCTGTAATTGATTGCGGGTTTGTTTGTGATTCGGAGCCTGGCAAACCACCTTTTGGACTGCTGTATCCTCCTCCAGATGGACAATGTCTCAGCGGTACAGTACATCAACTGCTTGGGGGGCGCTCGATCTCGAACACTGTCAGAGGTGATGGAGAGAGTTACAGCTTCTGCTTCCAATGCAACATCACACTGCAGAATATTTTCCGGGGGAGTCAAACCTGACGGCGGACTGGTTCTCCAGACATTGGAGAGACGCCAGCGATTGGAAACTTCTTCGGCCCATCTTCGTCGACCTCACGAATCAGAGGGGCCCATTCATGGTGGATCTATTCACCTCCAGGACGAATTACCAGATCCATATTTACTTCAGCTGGCTCCTGGACCCAGCGTGCTCGGCGGTGGACGCTTTTCTCAAAGTGTGGCCCTCGCAAGGAGCGTATGCTTTTTCTCCGTTCCCTATGATTCCCAGGGTATTGCTACAAGTTTGACGTCAGCGTGTGTCCTTTGTGTTGCTGACTCTGTTATGGTAGAGTCAAGTATGGTTTCAGGCACTCTTGGATCGCTCTCATCGGGACCCTCTACTCTTACCGTCCCCTTGAATGCTCCTCTCGGACTCCTAGGGCAATCCGCACCCCCTAGTCATCACTTGGTGGCCTGGACTCTTTCAGGGGTGCCTGGAATGTCGAGGCGTTATTGCAATCAGCTAAAGACCTTCTCTGGGATTCCTGGGCCCCCGGGATGAGAAGATGCTATCTCTCAGCATGGGGTTCCTGGTGTCGTTGGTGCCTGGAACGGGATACCGATCCCTTTACGGGCCCTGTAACTTAGCGTGTTGAACTTTTTGTCTCACCTCTTTGACCTGGGTCAGTCGTATCGTTCAGTTAATGTGGCGAGGTCGGCTATCTCAGCGGCGCATGTCTTAGAGGTTTTCCCATTGGCCAGGATGAGGCTGGCACGACCACCGGTGCCCAAGTACTCCTCCCTCTGGGACGTTTTAGCGTTCCTTCAGGATTGGCCAGATAATCAGGACCTTTCCCTTGTTAGCTTTCGGCCAAATTTGCCTTCTTGTTGTGTCTGGTCTCGTTCAGACGTGTTTCTGATGTCCGGGCTTTCAATGTCGATGCTTTTTCCTTTTCTCCGGAGGGGGTCACCTTCAAAGTGGTTAGACGTACCAAGTCTGATTCGATGGCTATTTCTTATCCTTATTTCTGGGATTCGCCAAAAAACTCTGTGTGGCGAAAGCTCTGGCTCGTTATGTAGCGATTACAGCTCCACTTTGCTCTTCTCATTGTGGCCAGTTGTTGATCTCGTTTGTCAGACCACACAAACCGGTATCGTCTCCTACCCTGGCTCGATGGATAAGATGGTTATTGGCACTGGCGGGGGTGAATTCGGCCTTCGGAGCGCATTCAGTTAGAGACGCCACAGCTTCTGGAGCTTTTATGGCGGGCGCCTCCCTTCAGGACATTTTGCGTTCGGTGGACTGGTCCCGGGAAGATACTTTTCGCCAATTCTATTTTAGACCATGTTTCTTTTGCTTTGCTGCCGGAGCTTTAAAACAGCAAATATGAAGCCTCCTGTCATGTTATAAAATTGTAGATTATACTAGCTTTAGTGTAACTATAATCTTAATTTTATTAATGACATCAGGCGAATATTTCCCTCCCAGTTTCTTTCCCCCCCCCCTTTTTTTGCTTGGTTGTTTTGTCTTATCTTCTGTTTGCCTGGTCTGCTAGGCTAGGGTCATTAGCCTGGTTAGATGCCTAGGGGAGTTGGGGGGTATATCTGGGATATTGTACTGTCAGTACTTGATGGTGGGATTCATGTTTTCTCGACAAGTTTTGTTCACTAATCAGTGTTTTCGACTTATTTTATTTATTTGGTATTATTATATACCTTTTTTTTCGCAGCATGAAAGAGGAAATAGTTGGTTGGGAGAAGACTTTTATGGATTCCTTATGTTTTTGTCTTTGGTGTTTTTCTCTCTATGTTAATGTGCTGCTGTGGAGTTCTTGTAAAGAGAGACTTAAGCAAATATGAAGCCTCCTGTCATTAATAAAATTAAGATTATAGTTACACTAAAGCTAGCATAATCTACAATTTTCATTCCTGGGCTACCATATGGTCAAAAAGGCAATGTAACCAATCTGGCAAATTTCAATGTGAAAAATACTGAAACACAAGCCTTATATTTGACTCTGTAGCTTTTGAAAACACCATAAAACCTGTGCATGAGGGGCACTGTTATACTCACTGAAGACTTCACTGAAATTAAATATTAGTGTTTCAAAACAGTAAAAAGTATCATCTGTGTAAGTGACATTTGTGTGTGAAAAATGCAAAGAATTTCACATTCACTGGCAATATCATCGTTAGAATACATTTTACTGTTGTTTTCAAACACTAATATTTGTGTTCAGCGAAGTCTTCCGAGTAAAACAGTAACCCCCATGTACAGGTTTTATGGTGTCTTGGAAAGATACAGGGTTAAATATAGTGCTGGCAAATTAAATTCCCTGGACTTTTGGTTGTCAGGCAGGTCCCACAAATTGTAATTAACAAAATGACATAATTATGTAAAGTTATTACATAAACACATATACACATATATATATATATATATATATATATATATATATATATACATATATACATATATATATACATATATATATATATATATATATATATACACAGGGCTGCCATCAGAAATTTTAGGGCCCCTGACACAGCTCAAGATCTGGGCCCCCGTGGCCAGCCCCGAGTCCGCCCACAAGGATGAAGTGTGTGTGTGTGTGTGTGTGTGTATAGTGGATGCGGTATGTGTGTCATGGATGCAGTGTGTATAGTGGATGCGGTATGTGTGTCATGGATACAGTGTGTATAGTGGATGCAGTATGTGTGTCATGGATACAGTGTGTATAGTGGATGCAGTATGTGTGTCATGGATGCAGTGTGTATAGTGGATGCAGATTGTACGTTTTGTGTAATGTATGTAATGTTTGTATGCATGCATTAGATGCAGAGTGTGTGTGTAGTGAATGCAGAGTGTAGTGTGAATGTAGTGTGTGTGTGTAGAGCAAAATGTGTATAGTGAATGTAGTGTGTGTCTGTAGTGCAAAGTGTGTTTAGTAAATGTAGTGTGTGTAGTGCAGTGTGTTTAGTAAATGTAGTGTTTGTAGTGAGTGCAGAGTGTGTTTAGTGAATGTACTGTGTGTAGTGGAGAGTGTGTTTAGTGAATGTAGTGTGTGTGTAGTGCAGAGTGTTTTGAGTGAATGTAGTGTGTGTAGTGCAGAGTGTGCTTGTAAGGATTCAGTGTGTGTGTAAAATAGGGGGGAGGGGAGTATTATTTTTTGTATTTGTTTGTGTGTATTTCAATTTTATTCCCCCCTCCCTGGTTCTTACCGTGCCAGGGATGGGGGAGATCGCATTTCCTGTTGATCCAGTGGCATGGTGGAGGGAGCCAGCCGCGGTACATTGAAGAGGGGGCCCACCAGCACACATTGTCTTCCTTTCCAGCTACTCTTTGACTAAATCTCACGAGACAGGCCTGCGTGCTGTGCGGAGCGTTGCCATAGTAACCCGTGGCAACGCTCTGGCGGCAGCAGGGTGCAGGAAAGTTAGACAGAGAGCAGCTGGAAAGGAGGACAGAGTGTGCTGCTGGGCCCCCTCTTCATCGTACATGTGCTTCTATATGACAAGCGTTCAGCGTCGACATGCAGAGCATGGAGATGTTGAATGTCAGTGCTGCACATTTTGCAACACTGACACAGGAAGCGCCTAGGTGTTCCTAGGCAGCAATGTAAACACTGCATTTTCTCTGAAAAGGCAGTCTTTGCAGCAAAAACCCTGCAGTGGTAGACTATACTCACCAGAACAACTACATTAAGCTGTATAATATAATTTAAGCTGTAGTTGCTCTGGTAACTATAGTGCCCCTTTATGTTTGTGCGTGCAAAGGGGTAGGGACTGCAGAGGGTGCCGAAAGGAAGGGGCTGCAGAGGGTACAGGGGGAATAGAGGCTGTAGTGGGTGCAGAGGAGGGACAGGATGTAGTGGGTGCAAAGGGTAATAGGAGCTGCAGTGGGAGCCGTTGGGTAGCCCACTAGCCACTGCCAAAAGCGAAACCCTACCATTGCGCACAGTGCAGGGGGCAGGAGCTGCAGTAGGGAATTCAGTGGGAGCAGGGAGGTAGGGGCTGCAGAGGGAGCATGGAGGTAGGGGCTGAATGAGGTAGGGCTTGCAGAGGGAGCAGGGAGGTAGGAGCTGTAGGGGGTATGGGCTAGGGGCTGCAGAGGGAGTAGGGGGTAGGGGCTGCAGAGGGAGCAGGGGGTAGGGGCTGCAGAGGGAGCAGGGGGTAGGGGCTGCAGAGAGAGCAGGGAGGTAGGGGCTGCAGAGGGAGCAGGGAGGTAGGGGCTGCAGAGGGAGCAGGGAGGTAGGGGCTGCAGAGGGAGCAGGGAGGTAGGGGCTTCAGTGGTCGCAGGGGTTAGGAGCTGCAGAGGGAGGTGGGAAGTAGGGGCTGTAGGGGGTATGGGCTGCAGGGGCTGTAGAGGGGGTAGGGGCTGCAAAGGGAGTAGGGAGGTAGGGGCTGCAGATGGAGCAGGTAGGTAGGGGCTGAATGAGGTAGGAGTTGCAGAGGGAGCAGGGAGGTAGGAGCTGTAGGGGGTATGGGCTAGGACCTGCAGTGGGAGCAGGGAGGTAGGGGCTGCAGTGGGAGCAGGGAGGTAGGGGCTGCAGTGGGAGCAGGGAGGTAGGGGCTGCAGTGGGAGCAGGGAGGTAGGGGCTGCAGTGGGAGCAGGGAGGTAGGGGCTGCAGTGGGAGCAGGGAGGTAGGGGCTGCAGTGGGAGCAGGGAGGTAGGGGCTGCAGTGGGAGCAGGGAGGTAGGGGCTGCAGTGGGAGCAGGGAGGTAGGGGCTGCCGTTGGAGGTAGGGGCTGCCGTTGGAGGTAGGGGCTGCCGTTGGAGGTAGGGGCTGCCGTTGGAGGTAGGGGCTGCCGTTGGAGGTAGGGGCTGCCGTTGGAGGTAGGGGCTGCCGTTGGAGGTAGGGGCTGCCGTTGGAGGTAGGGGCTGCCGTTGGAGGTAGGGGCTGCCGTTGGAGGTAGGGGCTGCCGTTGGAGGTAGGGGCTGCCGTTGGAGGTAGGGGCTGCCGTTGGAGGTAGGGGCTGCCGTTGGAGGTAGGGGCTGCAAAGGGAGCAGGGGGGTAGGGGATGCAGAGGGAGCAGAGGGGTAGGGGATGCAGAGGGAGCAGGGGGGTAGGGGATGCAGAGGGAGCAGGGGGGTAGGGGATGCAGAGGGAGCAGGGGGTAGGGGATGCAGAGGGAGCAGGGGGGTAGGGGATGCAGAGGGGGCAGGGGATGCAGAGGGAGCAGGGGGGTAGGGGATGCAGAGGGAGCAGGGGATGCAGTGGGTGCAGGGGCTGCATTGGGAGCAGGGGGTAGGGGCTGCATTGGGAGCAGGGGGGTAGGGAATGCATTGGGAGCAGGGGGGTAGGGAATGCATTGGGAGCAGGGGGGTAGGGAATGCAGAGGGAGCAGGGGGGTAGGGAATGCAGAGGGAGCAGGGGGGTAGGGAATGCAGAGGGAGCAGGGGGGTAGGGAATGCATTGGGAGCAGGGGGTAGGGAATGCATTGGGAGCAGGGGGGTAGGGAATGCAGAGGGAGCAGGGGGGTAGGGAATGCAGAGGGAGCAGGGGGGTAGGGAATGCAGAGGGAGCAGAGGGGTAGGGAATGCAGAGGGAGCAGAGGGGTAGGGAATGCAGAGGGAGCAGAGGGGTAGGGAATGCAGAGGGAGCAGAGGGGTAGGGAATGCAGAGGGAGCAGAGGGGTAGGGAATGCAGAGGGAGCAGGGGATGCAGGGGCTGCAAAGGGAGCAGGGGATGCAGGGGCTGCAAAGGGAGCAGGGGATGCAGGGGCTGCAAAGGGAGCAGGGGATGCAGGGGCTGCAAAGGGAGCAGGGGATGCAGAGGGAGCAGGGGGGTAGGGGCTGCAGAGGGAGAAGGGGGGTAGGGGGTGCAGAGGGAGAAGGGGGGTAGGGGTTGCAGAGGGAGAAGGGGGGTAGGGGTTGCAGAGAGAGCAGGGGATGCAGTGGGAGGGGGAGGGGGGTAGGGGATGCAGTGGGAGCCAGGGGATGCAGTGGGAGCCAGGGGGGGGGTAGGGGATGCAGTGGGAGCCAGGGGGGGGGGGGGGTAGGGGCTCCCAAAACCCTCCCAAACCTTACCTCTCTGGTGGTCCTCTTCTGAAGGAACCTCACAATGCTGACATGCTGCCTGTAAGTCTGCTCAGGGCAGCTCCGCACAGCTCACTGTGACTGGTGATGTCACTTCCTGCAAAACAAGCCGCACGAGCTGCCCTGAGCAGTGTTACAGGCAGCTCAGTGAGGCTGTGTTCTGAGACAGGCACACTGAGGGGCAACCTAGTGGGGTCTTTGGGAGGGCCCTATAGTTGTCCCTCAGTGTGCCCTGCACGGAGGACATGATTAGTAGCAGCAGGGGCCCGCGGACGGCTGTGCGGGCCCCTTGCTGAGTGCAGGCTGGCTGGGGAGATTAACTCCCCAGCTCAGCCATTACTTACTGCAGCAGTATGTGGGGCTCGGGGCCCCCCAGGACCACCGGGCCCATGACAACTGTTATGGTTGTCATGCCCCGATTGCGGCCCTGTAGATACACACACACACACACACACACACATATATACATAGAAACATAGAAACATAGAATGTGACGGCAGATAAGAACCATTCGGCCCATCTAGTCTGCCCAGTTTTCTAAATACTTTCATTAGTCCCTGGCCTTATCTTATAGTTAGGATAGCCTTATGCCTATCCCACGCATGCTTAAACTCCTTTACTGTGTTAACCTCTACCACTTCAGCTGGAAGGCTATTCCATGCATCCACTACCCTCTCAGTAAAGTAATACTTCCTGATATTATTTTTAAACCTTTGTCCCTCTAATTTAAGACTATGTCCTCTTGTTGTGGTAGTTTTTCTTCTTTTAAATATAGTCTCCTCCTTTACTGTGTTGATTCCCTTTATGTATTTAAATGTTTCTATCATATCCCCCCTCTCTCGTCTTTCCTCCAAGCTATACATGTTAAGATCCTTTAACCTTTCCTGGTAAGTTTTATCCTGCAATCCATGAACCAGTTTAGTAGCCCTTCTTTGAACTCTCTCTAAGGTATCAATATCCTTCTGAAGATAGGGTCTCCAGTACTGTGTACAGTACTCCAAGTGAGGTCTCACCAGTGTTCTGTACAATGGCATGAGCACTTCCCTCTTTCTACTGCTAATACCTCTCCCTATACAACCAAGCATTCTGCTAGCATTTCCTGCTGCTCTATTACATTGTCTGCCTACCTTTAAGTCATCAGAAATAATCACCCCTAAATCCCTTTCCTCAGATGTTGAGGTTAGGACTCTATCAAATATTTTGTACTCTACCCTTGGGTTTTTACGTCCAAGATGCATTATCTTGCACTTATCCACATTAAATGTCAGTTGCCACAACTCTGACCATTTTTCTAGTTTACCTAAATCATTTTCCATTTGGCTTATCCCTCCTGGAACATCAACCCTGTTACATATCTTAGTATCATCCGCAAAAATACACACCTTACCATCAAGACCTTCTGCAATATCACTAATAAAAATATTAAAGAGAATGGGTCCAAGTACAGATCCCTGAGGTACCCCACTGGTGACAAGCCCAAGCTTCGAATATACTCCATTGACTACAACCCTCTGTTGCCTGTCACTCAGCCACTGCCTTACCCATTCAACAATATTGGAATCCAAACTCAAAGATTGTAGTTTATTGATAAGCCTTCTATGTGCAACAGTGTCAAAAGCCTTACTGAAATCTAGGTAAGCAATGTCTACTGCACCACCCTGATCTATAATTTTAGTTACCCAATCAAAAAAATCAATAAGATTTGTTTGGCATGATCTCCCTGAAGTAAACCCATGTTGTCTCTGGTCTTGAAATCCATGTGTTTTTAGATGTTCAACAATCCTATCCTTTAACATGGTTTCCATCACTTTCCCCACTACTGAAGTAAGGCTTACTGGCCTATAGTTGCCCGACTCCTCCCTATTACCTTTCTTGTGAATGGGCACAACATTCGCTAACTTCCAATCTTCTGGGACTACTCCTGTTATCAATGATTGGTTAAATAAATCTGTTAATGGTTTTGCTAGTACACCACTAAGCTCTTTTAATAGCTTTGGGTGTATTCCATCAGGTCCCATTGACTTATTTGTCTTTACTTTTGACAGTTGAAATAGAACCTCTTCCTCTGTAAACTCACGTGTAATAAATGACTCATTTATCCTTTTTCTTAACTGAGGTCCCTTTCCTTCATTTTCATCTGTAAATACCGAACAAAAATATTCATTGAGGCAGTCAGCTAGACCTTTATCCTCATCTACATACCTTCCTTCTTTTGTTTTTAATCTAACTAATCCTTGTTTTACTTTTCTTTTCTCATTTATGTATCTAAAAAAAAGTTTTGTCCCCCTTTTTTACTGACTGTGCTATTTTCTCTTCTGTGTGGGATTTGGAAGCTCTTATAACTTGCTTAGCCTCTTTCTGCCTAATCTTATAGGTCATTCTGTCTTCCTCACTCTGGGTTTTTTTATAATTACTAAATGCTAACTTTTTGTTTTTTACTATTTTGGCCACATCTGCGGAGTACCACAGTGGTTTCTTGAATTTTTTGCTTTTACTGACAAGCCTAATGCAATTTTCTGTTGCCTTCAGTAGTGCAACTTTTAAATAATCCCATTTCTTTTGGACTCCATATAAATTGCTCCAGTCTGATAATGACTCCTTTACACATATTCTAATTTTAGAAAAGTCTGTTTTTCTAAAGTCTAAAACTTTTGTTTTTGTGTGGTGTGACTCAGTCACTGTTCTTATATTAAACCACACTGACTGATGATCACTGGATCCTAAACTTTCACCTACAGTAAAATCTGATACCAAATCTCCATTTGTTAACACTAAATCTAGTATGGCCTCTTTACGAGTTGGCTCCTCAACGACTTGTTTTAGAGACAATCCCAGTAGGGAGTTTAGAATATGTGTGCTCCTGGCACAAGTAGCTATTTTTGTTTTCCAATTCACATCAGGACATATATACATATACACACACATATATACATACATACATATACACACACATATATACATACATACATATATACATACACACACATATATACATACACACACATATATACATACATACATATACACAGACACACACATATACATACATACATATACACAGACACACACATATATATACACAGACACACACACATACATATACACAGACACACACACATACATATACACAGACACACACACACACATACATATACACAGACACACACATACATATACACAGACACACACACATACATATACACAGACACACACACACACACATATACACAGACACACACATATACACACAGACACACACACACACATACACATATACACAGACACACACACACACATATATATACACAGACACACACACACACACATACATACACACACATATATATACATACATACATACACACACATACATACATATACACACACACGCATATATACACACACATATACAAAAATTCCTTGCACTCTAGCTTAAATGTAATTTAAAGTCCTTAATAGACTGTTACTTGCCGGGTGCTCGTTTTCAGGGGATGAAAATGTAAACAGCGGTCTGGAACTGCACTCACAGTCCTTTAAGTTGGAAAAAGTTTCTTTATTTCATCAAATACAAAAATCAACGTTTCGGTCCACACAGGGACCTTCCTCAGGATAGACTGACAACTAAAACATAAAACTTGCTCACATATATACCCCCCAATAACATAATTTAGTGACTTACCCCAGGTGTGTTTCGTTGAGTTCGGCGTCCTCCCCACTTGTGTGCGCCTGCGCGCTAACTACATGTCGCTTCCTAGACGTCAGATGATCACGTGTGAACGTGAATAGACGTCGTTGTCTGGGTAACGGACAAACTAACTCCTAGGTAACCCGCTGTAAATATAAAACAGTCGGGTTTCTATGTAAAGGAGAAAAGATCGGGGAGTCAGCTTTACCCAACGGAACACCCTACCAAATAAAATTTATTTTGTGACTTCAAGAATCATATATATATATATACATAACGAGCAATCAGTAAAGGGAGGTTTATAGATGGTATTGGACCCTTAAGTCCTTCTAGACGATAACCTATCTATTATACCCTCTTGTGAATCATTCTGACATAGGATGATCTCGTGAATGTGTAGTGGCTGTTAATCTAAATATACCGGTTGTGGCGGAACCCACCTCGCCACTGGACATTGGAGGGGCCTGGCTGCCTGCCTCTTACCTGCTGACTATGGCCCCTGGAAAATTGGTACACTTAAAGATTTATATTTGGGCATATTGTACTGTATATTGCTGCTACTGGCCCTTTTAACAGCATCTATGGACACATTGGGACTTTTGGGACTACTGTCCCTTTAAGACTGTGAAGCATGTTCTAGTGTGCTGCCTGTAATATTGTATATGTATTCATGTGTTAAGTTTAGCCTGGGTGATATGTATGCAGCATTCATCTGATTGTTCGGTAGAATCACTCCATTCATTATATTGAGTGAAACTACCGAACAACCAGACCACCCAGGAATAAGTGTGCCTCCAATTACAGTTTGCAACAATGTTGCAAACGGGTAATTGGCAATCAGTGTAATGTAGTCTTTGTCCTCTGGGTGGCCGCCATTCGGGAAACAAACACGTGGCGGCGGCCATCTTAAACTACCGAACAGCGGTGTTTTGCCGTCGAGTGTCTGGAACTAAAATCGGACACTTGACTAGGCAAACACCGCTGAGACCTCCATACTTCCAGAAATTCGTATGGAAACTACCGAATGACCCGCCGTTCGGTAGAAAGAACCCCATAAACAAGGGAATTCATTCAAACCCTCTCCAGGCTCTATAACACAGGCAATTCGTCTGTTTTCATTCCCTTGTTTGTGACCGACCGCAGGGCCAAAATGCATGGAACTGTTTTCGGATACTTTACCCATGCGGTCGGTCAAATCTTTGGAACCCCATATCTCACGAACCATTCATCCGAATTACTTGAATTTTGGATATGTTGTCCCCCTGAATAAGGGCTATCCAGCGATGCTGGATTTAAAGGTGTACCCCCTGTTTTTGGGGTACATCCAGGAATTGGGGAAAAGTGTGTACTGTATAATTGGGTTAAGTGGTAATCTAAGGGGAGGAAATGTGTGGGAGGTACATCCATGTGATTGGTCAATATCATCCTCCCCCTGGGAGTGTCCTGTATGTACCTGTTTGTGAATAAAAGCCAGGCTGGATGAGCCAGTCCAGAGTTCCTGTTTTACCCTCAAAGTGATGTGTCGTCTCATTATTGGGGGAAGGATTTATTGTATGCTGTTCCAGTTGACTGCTAGGAGTACAAGCCTATTCGTATGGTTCCTATTCAATGGTCTACAGCATTCATACGCTTGGGAGAATTTAAAAGGTTTCTCGGATTCGGTGATTGTGGTGTCTGCCAGAGTGCTTGGAGTCCTCAGGAAGCACTAGGAGCATCCATTAACGGAGGTACCAAGTCGGGGTGCCAGGTGATCCGTTACACCGGTATACCATAATGTGTCTACACATACAAAAAACAAGTGTGTTGTGGTGTTGTCATCTAGTAAAACAAATATGTAGAAGTGTGTAAAAAAAATTTTTTTTGAAAACTATAAGTGTGTAAAATACAAATAAAAAAATATATGAACTATAAGAAATAGTATGAAAAAAAATGAATGAAAAAACATTTGAAAAAAACATTTGAAACGGATGTATGTTTATATAGTAAAAAAAGTGTATTTTTAAGTGTTTGTGTATTGCATGCTTATATACACACATATATATATATATATATATATATATATATATACACACACATGTTAAAAGGCCTGAATTTGTGGAGGCCTGAATTTGTGGGAGGAGTAAGTCCCCTACTTAAACTCTCAGCCCCTACTCACCTTTGCCGTTCAGCGGATTGTCTTGTCCCCATAGCAACCAGCACTTCCTGTCCAGCTTCCCGCCAGAATTTTTTCCTGTTTCCAGCAGTCCGACGTCCGGACCAGTCCTCCGTCCGTTTGAGGCCTTCCACTCGGTTCCCGGTCGAGGTACCCGGTTTCCGGTCACAAGACCGGCACGTTCACGTAAGTTAGGCGTAGGAAATAGCGCCCCGCTATTTCCCGCCGTTCGGGCCTAAAAACGTAGGGGTAGGCTCCCTCTATCATATTCGTACAAATACACACTTTAACCAATTTCAGTGTTCGTGCCAAAACAGACGAACGCTCGGCACTTTATCACTGCTTTTACATATTCGTACGGAAACTACCGAATCCATTATTTATATACACAGTAATATTATTACGGGCATTCTCTTATTTCCGTTTGGTCACCCAGGACCAATCTATTTCGTACGATTAAAACACAGACACCTTGCTCTAAATCCATATTCAGCTAGTTCTTATTCAAATAGGCTACAGTATGCACTAAGTTCTATTTCACGAATTCTACTTTTCTTTACGTATTTTCCCTGTTCGGTCATATTGCTACGGATACCTTTTTTGTCAGTTTGGGGATATAATTAGCTTGTTTAAAAATCTGCCTTGTGATTTTCTTTCTATGTTAACCAGTTAATTTGTTTTACTACTTTTTAAAATATCCACGTCTATCATAAACGTACGGTTTCTATACACTGTGGCAGGATGGCCAGGCTCATCACAATAAACTTCAAATGCAACAGTCAGGATAAAATAGTACTGCAGTTTATTGTCACTTTCCACAGTGTATACAAGGTTGTGCTCTCCCACGAAATAAAACAAAAGAAAATAAATCCTACTCCAACTTGGAGACTTACTAAACAACAGTGTTACTAACTATCCAACTGGCCAGCTAATCTGGTTCCCAGTTTTAAACAAAATGAAATACAGCACTTTAAGCAGGTTTCACACAGTACCTTTGTCTCAGAGTCTAAGGCTTAACGGCCTCCTCTCTCCCAGCTGTTAGACTCTCTGATGTGTTCAGAGGCTAACCTTTTAAAACCCTAGTCCTGGTTAATTACATTCACCTGGTATATAAGATTCAAGGGGTGACTCCCACCAATTAACCCCATCATGCTGGGAATAGAGAGCACTCCAATCTATTACTAACATAGAAAGCCTCTCTGACCTTGCCACAACACATATTTACCTATTAACCCCTTAACACCGCAGCCAAATGTACAAGTTGTGAACGAAACAAAATGTAAACAAAACCTGTCATTTGCGCTATATGTCTGTCAAACCGTAATTCACCTCTTTCATATTAAATGCACCCCCCCTTATTATATATCATTTTATTCAGGGGAAACAGGGCTTTCATTTAATATCAAATATTTAGCTATGAAACATAATTTAATATGAAAAACATGGGAGAAAATAATTTTTTTTTTTTTTTAGTTCTACATGACATTTTAACTGTCAATGTCATAATACTGTTTGCTTTAACTGCAATAAAATACACATATTTGTATTCAGCAAAGTCTCACGTGTAAAACAGTACCCCCTATGTACAGGTTTTATGGTGTTTTGGGAAGTTACAGGGTCAAATATAGCGTGTTACATTTGAAATTGAAATTTGTCAGATTGGTTACGTTGCCTTTGAGACTGTATAGTAGCCAGGGCCGGATTAACATAGGGGCTGATGGAGCTGCAGCTCCAGGCCCAGGCCCATGGAATAGGCCCATTTTTTTTTTTACACACTACTCTTAGGTTTGCCACCTGACTGGCATTTTACTGGCACAGCCGGTATTTGAGGCTGTCTGGCCGTGCCGGTATTTTACTGGCACAGCCGGTATTTGAGGCTGTCTGGCCGTGCCGGTATTTTACTGGCACAGCCGGTATTTGAGGCTGTCTGGCCGTGCCGGTATTGCAATACAAATGCAGGTATTTTTCTCCGAATAAATGGAGATTACTCTGCAATACCAGCACCGGCCACTAGGGGTCACTGTGTTTGGAGAGAGGCAGGTATAGGAAGGTCCAGCATATCCCTGCCTCTCTCTACTACTCACTGATCCAGCAACACAGCACAGAGTCCACACAACAGCTCTACAGTAAGTGAGTGATGGGGGGGAAGATAGTAGGGACACATGGGGACACTGAGACACTAGGGGACACTAAGGGACATATGGGGACACTCAGACACTAGGGGACAGACACAGACACTAGGGGACACTGAGACACTAGGACATATGGGGACACAGACACTGGGAGACCTGGGAACACAGACACTTGGGGACACTGGAAAACATGGGTACACTGAGACACTAGGGGACATGGGGACACATGGGGATGCTGAGACACATGGGGACGCTGTGAGACATAGGGACATTGGGAGACACTGAGACATTAGGACACGGAGACACTATGTACCCATTTCTCCCAGTGTCCCCATGTCCCCCAGCCAGTGTCCCTAGTGTCTCAGTGTCCCCAAGTCTCCCAGTGTCTGTGTCCCATGTCTCTCAGTGTGCCTAGTGTCCCCATGTGTCCCTATATGTCCCAGTGTCCCCATGTCTATGTCCACAACTGTCCCCATGTCTCCCAGTGTCCCCAAGTGTCTGTCTCCCAGCCAGTGTCCCCTAGTCTCCCAGTGTCTGTGTTTCCATGTCTCTGTGTCCCTAGAGTCTTAGTGTCCCAAAAACTTTTCAGTGTCCCCATGTCTCAGTGTCTGTGTCCCTAGTGTCTCAGTGTCCCCATTTCTCCCAGTTTCCCTAAATGTCTCGGTGTCCCCATGTCTGTGTGTCCCCATGTCTCTCAGTGTCCCCGGGTCTCACTGTGTCCCCAGTATCCTAGTGACATGGGGACACACTGAGACATTGGGACACTGGGAGAAATGGGGATACAGACACTGGGAGACTAGGGGACTGGGCGACATGGGGACACTGACACTGTGATACATAGGGACACTGAGACACTGGGTGACTTGCGAGACTGAGATACTGGGAGACAGGGAGACATTGGGAGCAATCCATCTATACAGCAGAATCAAACTGTGAGTAGTTTGTTGGTGATTTTACAGAATTTTCTCTGATGTCACTCCTTGTAATTATACAAATGATTAAGGCTGGTATTTTTTCCAAAGAAAGGTGGCAACCCTAACTACTCTTCACATACTCTTGCTTAAAGGAGCACTACAGGGTCAGGAACACAATCATGTATTTCTGACCCTATTATGTTAAAACCACCACCCTGGCCCCTTCTTGCCTCCCTAAGTATAGTAAAATATAACTTGTATTCAAGTCTGCAGCTGCTGGCTCTGCCTCTGAACTGACTGTCTGCTGACATCATCAGCAGTGGTGGTCTGAGCAAATTACAATACTTGCCCGTAGGATTGGCTGAGACTGTTAACTAGGCAGATCAGGGGCAGAGCCAGCACAAGTCCAACATAGCCCTGGCCAATCAGCATCTCCTCATAAAGATACATTGAATCAATGCATCTCTATGAGGAAAGTTCAGTGTCTGCATGCAGAGGGTGGAGACACTGAATGGCAGTGCTGCACACTAGGCAGTTCTGCCACAGGAAGGACCTCTAGCAGCCATCTAAGGAGTGGCCAGTGTTATTTTCTCTGAAAAGACAGTGTTTACTGCAAAAGGCCTGAATGGAATGATTCTACTTACCAGAACAAATACAATAAGCTGTAGTTGTTCTGGTGACTATAGTGTTCCTTTAAGTTTGGAAGCTTAAGAGGGATGTATGGGAACAAAACCTGTGTGGACTGGCTGTTGGTCTCTCTAACACTGTGGAATGTCCCCTCCTTTCTTCTACACTCACTACATACACCTTTTCTCTGTCTCAGACTGTATACCAGGAACTTCTGCCTGCTAGTAAGAAGATAGGGAGACAAGTGGACCAGCGAGTGCTAGGGGACAGTCCTTAGAAAGCATGGAGTGAGCGCATCATTAGACGCATTTATGTCAAGCTCAGAATGCTGCCTGCATAGTATGCCCTTAGTTGGCCAGCCTGCAGGATTGGCGGGCAGCCTGACATGCATTCATGCCAGGCTGTCCTTCAAATTCTTTGGACAGACATGCCCCCTTTTTGGGCATGTTCTCCCCTTTTGGCAGGTCTGGTGACGTGATTCGCACCAGTGGCCCACCCTTTTACCCCGCCCATTGACTTCCTGCTTCACTGGACACTGCTGTTAGGGGGTATGGATTTACTTGAAAGATGAAAGCATAAAGTAGAGAGAGATTAGCATAGAGTATGTGTTTTCTTATAGCTGCATCCTATGAGTTTCCCTCCAACACCATCTCCATCAGATACATGACGCTTGGGAGGTATGACCGTTTTAGTGTTTTTGGTCGATAAGGTTCTGTAAATAGGCCCATCATAATTGTCAGCACCAGGCCCACTGGGCTCTTAATCCGGCCCTGATAGTAGCCCAGGAAATAAATTTACACCCATAATGGCATACCATTTGCAATAGTAGACGACCCAAGGTATTGCAAATGGGGTATGTCCAGTCTTTTTTAGTAGCCATTTGGTCACAAACACTGGCCAAAGTTAGCGTTAGTATTTGTTTGTGTGTGAAAAATGCAAAAAACGCCAATTTTGGCCAGTGTTTGTGACTAAGTGGCTACTAAAAAAGACTGGACATACCCCATTTGCAATACCTTGGGTTGTCTACTATTGCAAATAGTATGTCATCATAGGGGTAATCTTCATTCTTGGGCTACCATAGGGTCATAAAGGCAACGTAAGCAATCTGGCGAATTTTAATGTGAAAAAAATGAAACACAAGCCTTATATTTGACGCTGTAATTTTTGAAAACACCATAAAACCTGTACATGAGGGGTACTGTTGTACTCGGGAGACTTCGCTGAACACAAATATTTGTGTTTCAAAACAGTAAAAAGTATTGCAGCAGTAATATCGTCCGTGTAAGTGCTGTTTGTGCGTGAAAAATGCAAAAAACGTCACTTTTACTGGCGATATCATCGTTGTAATACATTTTACTGTTTTGAAACATTAATATTTGTGTTCAGCGAAGTCTCCCGAGTAAAACAGTACCCCCCATGTACAGGTTTTATGGTGTCTTGGAAAGTTATAGGGTTAAATATAGTGCTAGCAAATTAAATTCCTTATACTTTCGGCATGGGTTGTCAGGCAGGTCCCGCTAATTGTAATTAATTAGGATACCTAATTATGTAAAATTATTACATAAATATATGTGTAGAATTAATATATGTATATATATATATATACATATGTGTATATATACGTATATATATATATATATTTTTTTTAAATATTTTTATTTATATATAGGTATATATATATATATATATATATATATATATATAGTGATATATACGTATATATTTATGTATATAGATATATATATATTATTTCGTTCTACGTGTATTTTGATATAAATATATATATATATTAATATCACAATACAGTTAGAACTAAATAAAACACATCTATATATTTTTTAATATTTTATTTTTAATACTTTTTTTATTTAATTTTTTTACGTATTTACATATTTTTTTTTACATTATTTATAAATATATATATAACACTAATTATATATATATTTAATCAGTATCAGTCTACGTGTAATTTGATATTAATATATATATAATTATATATATATATTAATATTAAAATACACCTAGACGGTGTATGTGTATGTGTGTATATGTGTATATATATATATATATACTTAGATCATATATATATAATATATATATATGATCTAAGTATATATATATATTTTTTTTTTTACACTTTTAACTTTATTTTATTTTATTTTCAGCCAGCAGGGGGACCAACTGTCATTACAGTTGGTCCCCCTGCTGGCAATGCCTGAGCCAGCTATACCGGCCATGTGATTGTGAGGTCCTCGCAAGGACCTCACTCTCACATGACCGGGAGGGACCGGAGGAGGCAGATCTGCCGCTGGGGGGGGGCTCCCTGGGAGTCCCCCCAACCGCGATCGCCGGCGTGGGACCACCGGCGACCGGGTAAGTTAAAAAAAAACGGCGGGCGTATATTTACGTCCTGCGGCGTTTAGAGCCGATTTTAAAAGGACGTAAATATACGTCCGCCGGACTTAAAGGGTTAAACACTTCAGCTTTTTTTTTTTTTTTCCATGGTATATACTGCCATACGTCACATATACTAATATATACTGTTTATAAACACAATATCCGGCACATAAACGTCTGTACTATTCATTTTCCATATAATCATGCTGTCACATATTTTTGGCTTTACAGACTGCATCGGTTTCTCGCTTTTTCTGCGCTAAAGTTGTTTATTTCAAGGTCTTTTATTACAGGAACAGGTATTGTTTTTTTATCACTTTGCGTTATAAAGCCATAGGCCTAAAATGTTTACATATTGGGTTTTATTACTTACCTTCACACCTGTCGTTAACTATGGAATTTTTCTTCGGTTAACCCTTAGCTCCAGTATTATTCTAGGCTTCCCCCGGTTCTACACAGTTAAACCGTTTCGCATAACGTAATTTCTTTACGTCAAACCAAGGTATAGTTCACAACTCGGTTGTTACTACACCTCATATAAAACCTATCACGGTCTCAAGTTCATTGCTACTTTTCCACAGGCTTACGCCCACGGTACGTTAATTCTTTACTATTATTTCTACTCAGACTTACGGTCATACAGCCATCAGGCTCCGGAAAACACCAAAACCTGACCCGGTACTCAGCCATACCTTCAGGTACTTACGTCTATACCCAAATACGTCCAATCGTCACCCCAAGGCCTCATCCAGCCTTCTCACAAATATCTATTTCAGCCCAGTCACACACTTAAACCTTCCAGATCCCTCAATGGATCTCACGTTGCGCCCCTAACAAACAACCTACTCCCAATTCAAATCATACGCCACCACGATACGCATAAATACGTCAACATCTGTCTTAAAGCCTCAGGACTCTTCCTCAAGGACAGCATAAGACGAGACTTACCACACTTATTACCACCAGAAGGTTCCAGATACCATTCGCAAGAAGTCAAGGTTAGTATCTACACAACATTCCAGTCCTCTCACCTTATTCTTAAATATACAATCGAACTGGCTACAGGGTCTAGGCTAATGCCTTAGCGCACCCAGCGAGGCCTTCCATCCCCCCCACCTCAACACGGAGGTACGGCCCCACGCCCAAATCATAGTTACAAGCCTCGCATGCCCTACTACAGGACGCTAGTCAGGGCCTCACCTGTCACGGCCACACGTTTTGATTTCTCTCTACTGTCACCGAGAGGCCAACATCCCGCCACCACGTCTGTGGCAACTACGTCATAAGCCAAATCATAGGTAGAGCCTCTCACCGCCACTTGGCATTAGCATCTACCAGACCCGGGTCTCCAGGCGAATCACTCACTCTTTCAACCCCCACGTCCTTGAGAGCATGGACTATTCCCAAAATTACGGCCGAGCTTAGGCTCAGGGGAATCCCCTTTCCGGCCACAGCTAGGAAGGCTGAACTTTATAGGCTACTTACTCACCAAGCCCCCGAGCCCAGGCCAGCTCTCAAGGACAACCACCAAGCAACAGCACGGCCACCCAGGATACCCTGGCAGAGATCTTGGCCAATCTACAGACCCTCAATAGCAGGCTATCTAAGGTGGAAAGCGCCATCTCCTCCCCAGGTACTACCACGGTAGTCCCAGTCGCTTTCACGGCTGTACCTACTATACCAACATGCCCTCCTATACTCCCCCCTCCAACACCGGGCACAGCCATTACACCATTTGAGTCACCAGCACACTCCGTCCCTGACTCTATCCGGAAAGATATCCTAGACGGGAAGGATGTGTGTCTGGTGTCCTTGCTCATAGCCTCACAGGATGTACTTGAGAACAAGGCTTTCAACTATGGTGACATTTCTGTGGTGCTCAAGACAAGGGATCCCAGGCTTAATCATCTGGTGGATTATCTCACCACAGGGTTCACTAAAGGGTTTCTCACGGGTGTTGTAGCCATTCCCCCAGGTACACTAGAATGCCCTAATCTCCAGTCAGCACGTTTAGACCCAGTCTCCAAAGACACTCTCATTGCCTCTGAAATCACCAACGGTTTCATGATCGGCCCCTTCACCTCTTCACCATTCTCCTCCTGGCGCACAAACCCCATTGGTATTGCTATTCACAAATATTCTAATAAAAAACGTCTAATTATTGATTTATCGGCAAGCACTCCTCTTTTGTTCCAAGCATAAACGTACTCATTCCAGCAGATGAATTTTCACTTCCGTACGTAACCATCGACGACGCCATACAGTCCATCATATCATCTGGTAATCGACCCTGGCTTAGCAAAACGGACATTACAAACGCTTTTGAATTACTACCCATGCACCCCTCACTCTGGCACTTACACGGTGTTAAATGGCGCGGGAAATACTACTTTTCTACACGACTCACTTTCGGTTCTCGTAGCAGCCCCAAACTGTTCGACATTTTCGCAGAGACGCTGCTTCTGAACATCACCAGGTGTCACTCCGTTATCCACTACCTCGACAACTTTTTACTTATAGAGCCAGGGTCTCCATCACCCACAGCAATCAGAAGCACTACTGCACTATTTGCCACACTTGGAGTCCCTTTGTCCCCAGCCAAACTATAGGCCCCACAACTAAATTGACCTTTCTGGGGATAGAACTGGACTCGGTTAACCTCAGAGCTAGCCTCCCTCACGACAAACTGGCACGTTTGAGAGGGGAAATAGACTTGTTCCTGCGGAATGATGTTTGCACTAGGAAGGAACTTCAGTCCCTTCTCGGATCCCTGAACTTCGCCATGCGCATCATTCCGCAGGGAAGATCTTTCATATCCAGACTTCTTTGCCTGATGCACGGAGTTCCGGACTTTGGCACAGTTTCTTTGGACCCCCACGCCAAGGCTGACTTAGCTATGTGGGGGAAGTTTTTGAAGGACTGGAATGGAATTTCCATGTTTATCCCCCCTCTCTCCACCTCTTCACCCATCATCCACACAGACGCGGCAGCCAATACCGGTTTTGCAGCCATTTTCGGGAACCACTGGTTCAGGGGCCATTGGCCCATTGAGACGGATGCCTTGCCAGGAATCAGAAAGACCTCAGCACCAGGGGAGGGCTGGCAGCCTTAGGCCTGGGGGGCAAAACCAGTCAAGTGGCCCATTGCGCCACCAAATCAGTTCACCGTGCATGCCCACCTTTTCCTGGTTTTATAACGGACATTGATGTTATGCTAATCAGTAGCTCTTTGCCATACCCGCTCCTTCACGGCTCTGACTTTCAATGTTGTCAGAGCACAGGCTGAGAATCTCTGAGCCTGTGCTCTGACTCACTAACTGAGCGCCGGAACCACGAGGGAGAGGATATGATCTGACTGCACCTACTGCTGGTGCGCACCAGTGGACCACCAGCGAATCGTTTAAATTAAATATGCTGGTGTACCCAACTTGTGAGCTGTGTTGGCCGCCGGGTGCCTCTGTTGTCATGGCACCCTGCGTGACCGCACAGCTTGCCCACCCCAACGGCTGGCCCTGCTGACACACACTGACGTTACTACTTAGACATCCCTCAATATTAATACAGACATCAGAGTAAACACCAATAAACTGTGGAAACAGAGCTGATCCCCCCAAATTTATAAAGGTTTGCTTAGAGGATTTATTCAAGATTAAATCATGCCTCCTCCTCTCTCTCCCCCATGCGCTGCTCTGTAGGCTGGGAGGAAGTGAAGAGTAATCACAGTCTCCCAGCACAACGCCACCTGTGGCTGCATGGGGAACAGCTGTTTAATGTAATACTTGCAGGACGGCTAGCTGCCGCAGAACCTCTTTGTTTCCGTCTCTGCAAAGGGCTCCAGGCACTGCTTGTTGTGAGTGTGAGCCACTGTAAATTAGGGGCAGAGGGCACTTGCACTGCGGTCAAGACGGGTCTGGGCAAAAGGAGAGTGCAGTGCAATTAGTGCACTCCCCTCCTGTGGGTCACCAGTACACTGGTGCACCTGCCCAGGATCAGAGCCGGTGCAAGGTTTTTGCCGCCCTAGACAAAATATAAATTTGCCGCCCCCCCATGTGACATCACAATGCCCCACCCATATGATCTGCCATATGAACTAACGCCAGTGCTGCACACAGTGTGTGTTTACATTAAAAAACCTGCAGGGACCAGCTATAGACACCAGAACCACTTCATTAAGCTATAGTGTCCCTTTAATGTGAGGTAAATGATAGATTAGTGTCACTAATAATATACTAGATTGCCTACTTACAATTAGATGAGGATGATGATGAGCTGCAGTTTGGCTCCACTGGTCCGGTGTAGAACAGGATCTCTGGAGGCTGTTTGCAACTGTGGTCACAAAATTCAATGTTCTGGGAGAATTGGAAGCAGCTCCATTTTTTGGGGGCCTCTTACACAGCTCAAGGTCTGGGCCCCAGTGCCTGACGGTGAGTATGCCCATAAGGCCCACTCATAAGTCCACTTATATGTTCCACCCACCCATGAGTTCGCTCACAGGGAGTGGAGTGTGTAGGGGATGTGTTATGTGTTATTGTAGAGGATCTAATATGTGTGCGTATGGTATGTAGTGTATAGGGATACCAGTTTGTGCAGGTGATGCAGCGTGTATTTGTGTATAAGGGATGTATTATGTGTTTCTGGTTGTGTATAAGGGATGTATTATGTGTTTCTGGTTGTGTGTAAGGGATGCATTGTGTGAATCTGTGTTTGTATGCATAAGGGATGCAAGGTGTGTGTCCCCTTACTCTCTCCCCCTCCCCTCTTCTTACTCTCTCCCCCTCCCCTCTTCTTACTCTCTCCCCCTCCCCTCTTCTTACTCCCCCTCCCCTCTTCTTACTCCCCCTCCCCTCTTCTTACTCCCCCTCCCCTCTTCTTACTCCCCCCTCTCCTCACTCCCCCCTCTTCTTACTCTCCCCCCTCCCCTCTTCTTACTTCCCCCCCCCCTTCTTACTTCCCCCCCCCTCCCCTCTTCTTACTTCCCCCCTCCCTCCCCTCTTATTACTTCCCCCCTCCCTCCCCTCTTATTACTTCCCCCCTCCCTCCCCTCTTCTTCTTACCCCATCCCCTGTAGTGTGGCCGAGCTGCTCTCCGGTCCCGGCCGGAGTGATGGGAAGGTGCACGCTCAGTGTGCACTTCCTGTCAGTCCGGCCGGTTACAGGAAACAGAAACTCCGTGCGGAACAGGAGTTTCTGTTTCCTGTAACCGGCCGGACTGAAAGGAAAGTGCACACTGAGCGTGCACCTTCCTATCACTCCGGCCGGGACCGCGGACCGGAGACCGGCTCGGCCACGCTACAAGGGAGGGGAGGGAGGGGAGAATCTGTTATGCAGCCGCCTGAGCGCTCTTTACAGAGCGCTCAGGCGGCTGCATCATTTAAAGGGCCAGCCCGCCACGGCCGGTCTTAATGGGATTTAGGGCGGCCTGGGGGGCAATTGCCTCCCTGCCCCCCGGCCCAGCCCGCCCCTGCTCAGCACTATTTGAAATTTATCCCATTGTGGCGGCCGCACACACCTGGGGTCATCTCTGGTCTGGCAAGGCAGTAAAATGCTACTCAGATAACTCGGCAGCTTGCAAAATCGTTAACAAAGGGCGATCATCTTCCCTGACCATCATGCGGCTGATTCGCAAGCTGACCTGGTTGGCAGCATCCGGCCAGTTTCACTTAGTTTGTTTTCACATCCCGGGTATTCACAACACGGCCGCTGAAGCGCTTTCTCATTCTCAATTTCAGGCATTCTCTCAGGCACTCCCAACGGCTCACCTACAACCATCCAGGACACCACGGTTCCACGAACTAATCCTGG
>NC_086321.1:310431042-310443542 GCF_036172605.1 Pelobates fuscus
CACTGACCCCTACCGGTCATTCAGTGTACTACAGGCTTCTCAGACATTATTGCATTTCATGTAAAAACCAACCAACCACCGCATTTTTCACCTACACACTGACCCCTATCGGTCATTCGATGTACTACAGGCGTCTTAGACGGTTTTTGCATTTTCATATACAAACCAATAAACCACTGCATTTTCACCTACACACTGACCCCTACCGGTTTTTGGTGTACTACAGGCTTCTCAGACATTATTGCATTTCATGTACAAACCAACAAAACACTGCATTTTCACCTACACACTGACCCCTACCAGTCATTCAGTGTACTACAGGCTTCTCAGACATTATTGCATTTCATGTACGAACCACTGCATTTGCGCCTACACACTGACCCCTACCGGTCATTCAGTGTACTACAGGCTTCTCAGACATTATTGGAATTCATGTACAAACCAACTAACCACAGCATTTTCGCCTACATGCTGACCCCTGCCGGTTAATCGGTATACTATAGGCTTCTCAGACTTTATTTCACTTCATAAGCAAACAAACTAACTACAGCATTTTCGCTTTTATACTGACTCCTATCTGTCAAACGGTAGGATTAACCCCTTAAGGACACATGATATGTGTGACATGTAATGATCCCCTAGTATTCCAGAAGTTTGGTCCTTAAGGGGTTAAAGGGTATTTTAACATACAATCAGCATTTCTGACCCCTACTGGTCAACAGCAAAACAGTCTTCACATGTCATATACAATTTACCAGCCAATATAAATTACACATAAGATTGTTTTAAACATAACCATAAACCATAAATTAAACTCCAGCACGGGCTCAACTTCAGGTTTAATTCACAATAATTTACATTTCACACCAAGACCAACAGTGGTTCTATCAACACTGCCACCTACAGGTCTGTCAAGTACATTGACAATTTTCATGGGGTTTTACAAACACCAAAACACTGACACCTATAGGTCAACAGACAAACAACATTTCACATACCAATCAGTATCCAACTACACTTCCACCTATAGGGCACTCGGCAGATCTCCAGTGCACTTGCATTTTGCAACACCATGTTCACTGACCCCTACCATTCAATAAGACATCCAACAATTCACATAGCAAGCACTATATCAACATCTGGTATAAATACATATATTATTACACAATAGCAGACGCATCTGTATATACGTAACTGGTAATATAGTTCACATACATTTTTCACAGCATGCTGCTCACGCAACAGACTTTCCCCTAGCAAGGGGACATACAACATACAAGGTGGAGACAGACCACATTTTCACTTGTACATACGGCACTTAATGGGTTAAGATTGATACATATTTAACCAGTATGGCTACGATGTTTAATATTTACACATCACAGCACTTTACTTTTCACATATACTGTACGTATTAAGATAAGCTTGGTCTATGCCATATTTCCTTATGCCATACAGTTTTATCCATTCAGGTTACAGTTACTACTAAAAAACCTATAGGGATTGTCAGGTTCAATACCATACTACCAAGTACATACACCTGCTCACGTAGTTATTCATCTCTTACCTTCCCTGGAATAGTAATAGTATACTGGCAATTAGGGTTCTAGGGCCCAATAGGTATTACCCCCTTTTTTCTCTGCATTATGCTTCGGTTAGTGGTCCCGCGAGGCCAACACCCCGCCTCACACTCGGAGGCATACACCCCTCGGGCCACTTGTGAGCTAGCCGCCTCGCATTGTATCATAGAAAGGGCCTCACCTGTCACTCCCCTTCCTATTTTCTGGTTACTGTCACCGAGAGGCCAACATCCTGCCACAACGTTCGGTGGCCACTCAAAATCCCCTCGCACCAAGCATAGATAGAGCCTCTCAAGCCACTTGGCAACTAGCAGGGCCTCACCAGTCACCAAAAAACACCAAGCCTAATCGTTTCGCCTTACGGCTTAGCTAGCAAGCCAGTGCAAGAACCTTGGGTACAAATAATAATTGCAGTCTTTATTGTTATTTAAGTATTTCTCACAAAGATGGTGAAGAATCACCTCTTCCTAGCACCCCGGCTAGAATTGATACACCTTCAAGCAGAGGAGATGTTGCTAGTCCAGCAGCAATCAGATCCTGGACGATCCCACACATTACCACCGACCTAAGGAGGTGACAAATCCCCTACCCTGCTACAGCAAGGAAAGCAGAGTTATTCAAACTCCTCCATACATCAACGGACAACACGGAGGCAGGGGAAGGCCCAGCTACATCAACTCAGGTGACACCCAGGCTATACTAGCCTCACTCATAAACTCATGAGCCAAAAAATTTATGACAGACTGGCAATCTCGAGTTGGTCACCACAGCCCTCACAAGGCTGGGCCTCACGCTACTGTACAACCAGCACCAACCAAAACTCGGTTACCTGGTACAATCAATTCTTATGACACACAAGACGTTAACCCTGCACGTATGATGTCAGCACATTGGGGAAGCAAGGCATATATATGTATGATGATGTATCTGTGGTGGTCAGATCCAGGGATTCCAGGTAAATCGGGAACTGACCATCCCTTGGTTGGGTTGGCAATTGGAATATGTAGAGATGTTTATTTTTGCAGGTACCCATACAGAAGGGATTTTGTCCCAAACAAATGGACGAGCGCTCTCAGGCTCCAGGTACCAGCACCTCTGAACTACCAGAGACCATTGATATGAGTAGTTGCATTGCATATAGACTGTTGCATATATGTTCAAATGGTTCAGGGCACATGACAAACCATGTGTCCCAATACAACTTACAAATAACGTACTCACCATCTGTACACACCAATGCATTTTCAACACTACTGACTCATCACCCTTCCAGACTTGTAGTAGATTTACTAAAGCTCTGGAGCTTCAAAGGGCTCCCATACAGGTATCATAAACACACCTTCAAGGAATATAGCATGCCCTCACTTACAGTCAGCACAACAAAACCATTGGCTGTAAACACACTCATAGCCAAGATTTGCAAAGGGGTCTTCCAATCTCCACCATTTACAGCAGGGCACCAAACACAAACACATTGGTATTGTCACAAGGAATCTTCCCTTAAACAAAGACTAACCATAGACCTATTTGCACCACACACCTCCGCTACCCCAAGTCTCAACTCCCTCATACCCTCCGAGGAGTTTTCTTACTATACAACACCATTGATCTACCTTTACAGCTATCACTCAAGCATGGGTTGAAGCTTGGTTAAGTAAGACCAATATCATCAACGCAGTAAACGGCTACCATCTATCCTACACACTGGCACTTACATGGCATAAATTGGGCAATCCTTTCCCTGCTCAACTTTCGAGCTACAGATTAGCCTACTATCGATATTCGCAGATACTCTGTGCTGGTTATGATAACATATCCAGAGGTCTTACAGTCATACACTATCTAGAAGACTTCTTGTTGATCAAAGATAACATATGTTTCACTAGAAGCCTCACGGCAGCTTAGTCTGGTTGACCACTTGGGCGTCCCAGTACCCCATAAGAAACAGAAGGCCCAGACACTATCATCACATTACTGGGCATATGACTTGAGTCGGCATCCATACACGCAAGTTACCACAAGACAAATGGGGAACATTCTCATCTACATCAATCACTACCTCCTGCTTAGTACTTACAACTGCAAAGAATTACAATCCCTACCAGGTTCCTTAATTTTGCCATGCCAATCATACCACAAGACCATGCTTTCACATCCAGAGTACTTTCCCCTTTTTTCCACACTTCCAACATGATGATCAGAGGATGTCCCTAGACACCTCAGCAACAGCAGACCTGCACATGGGGGGGAATTTCTTAACCATTTGGCATGGTAAAAGCATGTTCCTTCCAGGATTGTCTGACACTTCTCCAACCAGATGGTCAGACGCGGCGTCTACCACGGGTTTGGCAGCGATCTACCGGGAACGATTGCTTTGGAGCTGTTGGCCATGGCATCCAGGTTTGGAAATGTTTCCACCACCTCAGCCCCTTTGGAAGATCTACCCCATTGTAGCAGCTGCTGTGGCATAGGGTAAATCATGGTCAGGGTCATCAATCCGTTGTTACTCTGACAACTAGGCACATGTCATATCATCAACAATCGCCACTACTCATCCATAAGGTCATGATATTTTTGGGGAACTCACTATATATATGTATACATCCCTGCCGATAATAGTCTCATTTATATTCCAGGCATGTTCATCATACGCTTCCTACAGCCGCCCATACAGTCACGGCCACGCTTTCGTTCCAGAGACAAAATCATGGATTAGACATACTCATGCAGCATAGCATGCACTATCCCACCTAGCACTTTCGTCCCATACTTGTAGAACACATAACACAGCTTTTCACCTGGCTTAAAGAATCTCATTGGAACACGACATAGCTCAACCTGTGTCATAACATTTCTCCTAGGGTTTGCTTCTTTTTGCCACCTTAAACTTAAACTATCTCACACACCATTAATTATATAGTTTACAGGCATTCAACAACACAAGATAACCTATGGCCAAAACTACGATAACTTCATGCTATCATACCAGACAAGAATATACTCAGAGGTTTTCAGGAATCCATTCTCCCACGTTCCTCTCAGAGATTACCAATAGCCATCCAACTTTTCATCCTTATCGGACCTATTAGATCTACAACCATTCAATTATACTACCAAGTCGGCCATTGCCAGCCATGCACATTGCCTTTTTATGCCTTTCTCAGGCCAGAGAATTCACTACCATCACCACCACTCAGACAGATCATTGTCTTCAACGATCCCACGTACGTAAACACATATTTCATTACCTATTGGCTCTACCACATTCCGAAACGAGTCAACACGGACCAACAGTAGAGATAACATACTATCCTACCCACAACAAATGATGTTCACTTTCGGTCCTAGATTCCTACCTTCAAAATTCTTCCAGGAATTAAATACTGTAATGCATTTAAGGAAATGTCTGGTTAATTTGTATATATTTGTTGACTGTATTAAATCTTTGATTATTCATTTTTGCCCTCTTTATTTACAGGCCTACCGTATCGTCGGTCTCGGCACACCACAACCTACTTGCTCACTTTATACTATCCTACGCTTATGCTGGATCCTTACTCCATATACGGCTATTGCCCCTTACACAAATATATATATATATATATATATATATATATATATATATATATATATATATATATATATATATATATATATATATATATATATATACACATACACATACACACACACACACACACACACAAAACTGAAACGGGGGTGTTAGTTAATGAAGACCAAGAAAAGGCAGGAATTCTAAATAACTATTTCTCCTCCGTATATATGAAAGAAGAACCCATGGCAATAGATGTGCAAATGATTGCTACTAAAAACTTGCAGAATAATTGTAATTGGTTAACTCAAGACAATGTGCTGCAGCAACTAAAGAAAGTTAATATAAACAAAGCTCCAGGGCCTGACGGTATCCATCCACGTGTACTTAAGGAACTAAGTGTAGAAATAAGTGAACCTCTGTTTTTAATCTTTCAAGATTCTTTTCTTTCAGGAAGTGTTCCGGAGGATTGGAGGAAGGCAGATGTGGTTCCTATATTCAAAAAGGGTTCAAAATCCTTGCCTGGAAATTATAGACCTGTGAGCTTAACTTCTGTGGCTGGTAAAATATTTGAAAGGTTATTAAGGGATAATATTCAAGAATTCCTTGAGAAGAATATGGTTATCAGCAAAAATCAGCACGGTTTTATGAAGCACAGGTCATGTCAAACCAACTTGATTGCATTCTATGAAGAAGTAAGTAGAAGTATAGATCAGAGTGTTGCAGTGGATGTGATCTATTTGGATTTTGCCAAGGCATTTGATACAGTTCCACACAAAAGATTAGTGTTCAAACTCAAGGAAATCGGTCTCGATGAAAATGCTTGTTCTTGGGTAGAACATTGGCTTAAAAACAGAATACAAAGAGTTGTCGTTAATGGTAAATTTTCAAGCTGGACAGAGGTGGCAAGTGGTGTCCCTCAGGGGTCTGTTCTGGGACCCCTTCTATTTAACATTTTTATAAATGATCTTGAAGACAGCATTGAAAGTCATGTTTCAGTGTTTGCAGATGACACAAAACTTTGTAAAATAATACAATGTGAGCAAGATATTACTTTGCGGGGGGGGCGTGGCCTGGGCTCGGAACGAGATGGCAGCACAGTGAGTGAGCTCCGACCCGCCGGCGTAAAACACAGCCTTTAATCCGACCCCATCAGCACACATGGGACGCAACCGACGAACCGACACCCCCCAGACCCCGAGGGGCTCCCAATCCGGGCACACTCACGGCCCGATGGATGGATTTCTCCAAAACTCGGCCGACATGTGCGAGGAGGCGAGCGGATCCAAGATGGCGCCGCCGGAGCCGTCCTCCAGGGAACCTCGTGGCACTACTACACTGGAGCAGATCGGTGAGGAAATCAGATCCATGGCTGCTGCTATGGTCACGAAGGCTGACCTCCTAGTGCACACCACGTCCATCCAGGATGCACTACGGGCTGAAATAGCAGGTGTCCGGGCAGAGGTAAACGCACACGCAGGCCAAATACAAAGCCTAGAGCAATCCCGAGACACACAGGCCACGAGACTGCAGGCGACTGATATGGCCCTAGCACGCCAAGGGGAGCTGTTATTACACATGAGGCGGACAATGGAGGACCTAGACAATAGGGGAAGGAGATGTAATATTAGGGTCCGCGGGGTCCCTGAACCGGAAGGTGAGGAAAACCCTGAAACTACCCTTAACGACCTCTTTCACATGATCCTGGGAGAGGGCGCTCCGCTCACATTCAGATACGAACGAGCGCACAGAGCAATACGTCCCAAGTTAGCGGACGGCACCCCAAGAGACATTATATGCTGCCTCAGCTCCTTTCGGGACAAAGATGCCATCATGCAGGCGGCCAGATCCCACCGTGCCTGGGACTACAAGGGCGCGCAAGTTTCCCTTTTTAATGACCTCTCGCCCATCACCTTAGAGGCCAGGCGAGCACTGAAACCTATCACAGCAGCCCTGCAGGAACGCAACATCCAATACAAGTGGGGCTACCCCTTTGCCCTACTGGCCCGACACCGGAACGGCTGGGCCTCAATCCGTTGGCCCGAAGAGATCCCGAGATTCCTGGAGGAAATGAACTTGCCGCATATCCCTACCCCTGACTGGGTCCTGGGCCCGTTAGGAGGGAGGCCTCAACAACACAGGGCTCATAGGAGACGAGACAGAGAACCACCGCAAGGCCCAGCACAACGCAGGCGCAACAACCCGGAGGCGCCGGAATAAGAGGTATACACACTGCCCTCTGGATCTATCCCCCTGACTCTCACTCCTACCTGGGGACCCTTCACGCGCCTTAACCTTCACGACACCTGCCTAGACCGCTTGCACCTCTCTACTGCTAAACCTGGGGACTTATCTGACCTGGCAACGAGGAGGTACCAATTGGGTTTTTTCTTCTCTTTGTGATCTGGGCCCTGAATACCCGTCTGCCTAACGTTACGTATCAGTCAAGAACTTGGGAGGGGGGATAATGGGGGGCACACACTCTACAACACGGACAACGTCCAGCGGGTTCATTTGTTCACTACGATACAACGAGACACTTGAACTGGTCTCACGGGGAACACGATTACCCTAGGGTATGTCAAGGCCCGCACACTGCAACCCACCCCCTTTTTGTATGGGACACATACGCTCTCCTTGACTGCAGCCCTGGACTCTCCACTCCACAACATCACCTATTCAGATGCTCAACGTGGACATACGGTACGGGGCAATGCCCCTACATACAGGACACTGGATATACTCGGTCCCGTTTACGTACTTATTTGATACCACACCTATATGGCCACAGGGCCCGTATGACACTCAGGGACCAGACTACACCCGTAGCCCTACACATTGCCCCTCCACACGTTACAACAGATACTCACCGGATAGGTCACAATACTCCACCACACGTTATTCTCATTTTACCACATAAGGGCGGGGGGGGGGATGGTACACGTCATGCCCCACGCTGGCTAGCGGACAACCAATCTACCACACACAGGGATGGGAGGGTCACGCTCTGCCACCTCCACAGGCATAGATATGAGTACATGTCGTGGATAACCATACAGGTAATTGAGGCTGAGACGTAGAATGAACACACTCGAGCCATGTTTCGGGGACACATGCTGCCCCCCAACAACTTAGAAAGGGTTAGTCGAGAAGCATATTGATGTTATTATATCTGTTATCGCTAAGTCTGAGTGCACACCATTGCAATACTCACATCACCCCTTGCATATATGTCTACTAAATGTGGTGCAAATGCTTAACCATTGTTTTCCTTTGCTCAGTTGCCGTGGGAGCTACCCCCGGGTTGGGAGGGGCGGGGGGATACGCCCCATCTGGGGCAGGTTGGGTGGGCTCTGGCCATGGTTCCCTGGGTTTTCAGGTTACCCTATTTATGCGCAGCTATACTGCCATGTGTGACGTCTCATGTATAGTTCCCGAACCACGCTCTATCACTTCCACTAAAGTAGACAGGAATGCATGCACTAGATAGCTGTATTGAATAATGTAGCCGGGAAGTAGATGAGACGCACCCTAACCATGCCTTAGTGGCTCGTGCCACCCCCAGTCACCTAGAGTGGATTAGCTAGGAATTATGTTGATATCGATCTACGTGTTCTCACCATAGATATGTGTATATAATTGTACCGATCGCATTATTCCCTGCATATATATATGTTAAATGTGCCGTAAATGCCTAACCATTATTTCTTTTGTTTAGCTGCCGTGAGGGCTCACCCCGGGTTGGGGGAGGCGGGGGGACGGGACCCCTTCCTTTCATGGGTTATTCTGTTACCTTATTTATATGTATTTATGTTTCCATGTTTCGTATTCCATGTATAGATTAAAGCACCAGGCTGTGTGGCCGGCGGAGAGGAGTTGTTTGAAATTACACAGTTACCACACACTTTTGATTCTGGTCCATTACGGGCCGAGGTAGGACCACTGACCCCCACTACGAGCCGTGCATAGCTCTGGACGAGGGAGCCTCCCGCTGACTCACCCCCTGGTCTGGTACCTGGGTGATCCCGGGCATCCCCTCTCGTCGCACGGTTACTCCCTCCTACTCTCGGAGGAGGACTGAGGTGAACACCTCTCTTACCCCACCTCTTGGGGTCACCTCTACTTGGGGACTTACTTAACTCCCCCCCATTTTTTTAACACACTCACCCTCTACTTTCTATACTCTGTACTTTCACTTTGGCGTCTCTGTGTCGCCTTCTCCTTGGCTCTAGGAGCGCATCCCCCGCACTGGGCGGCTCGCTTTACTCGTTGTCTTCCCCACCCCGACCTCATTAGACGCAGACGACGTATATCGCCCCACATCCCTACTCGCGTACCGACTCAGAGCACCATTTCCCACGGTCCGAATTCCCTTCATAACCGAGACTTACAGACCGTTTCACCTACTACCCCCACAATAGCCTGGCCGCCAGGGACCAGCTTGATAGTGTACGGAGACCTCTGGTTGACTGGTATGGGATCCAGGGCAGAAGCCTCCGCGTGCCTTGGCCCAAACAACGACAGGACAAGGGCGTACCTTAGTGCTCCGCTTCGTGTGGTGACCCTCAACTGTCGAGGCCTTAACGTACCTGAACGCCGCACTCACCTACTTCGGGAATTGAGGAAACAACGGATCTCCATAGCAATGCTCCAGGAAACTCACTTCCTTGAAGGATCTGCACCTAAACTTCGAAACCGGCAATACCCCGGCAATTTCTTCAACAACCACCCCACGGCCCGTAAAGCGGGAGTTGCCATTATTCTTGCAGCTGACCTAGACTTTCAAGAACTAGACAAAGTAACCGACAAATTGGGGAGGTTTATCTTCCTAAAAGGCACGATAGCAGACAGAATTTACACTCTGGCTTCTATATACGTGCCCAACAGGAATCAAGCGCGTTTTCTACGCAGAACACTGAGCAAACTGAGCGAATTCTCGGAAGGCACGCTGGTTGTGGGGGGCGATCTTAACACCCCACTGGACCCTCAACTGGACACGTCGACGGGACATAGTTCCTTACCGACATCTAGCATTCGTGCGATCCATAAGTCAATGAGTGACTTGGGACTGGTAGACTGTTGGAGGGCACTCAATCCAGATGTCAAGGACTACACCCACTACTCTGCGCTCCACAGTCGCTATGCGCGGATAGATTACATCCTGCTTCAGCAGGAAGGGCTACCACGACTGAGGTCGGCCGAGATAGGCCCCGCCACATGGTCAGACCACGGCCCGGTTACGGTGGAGCTGGACTCCCCGCTATTCAAGCCGGCACGGTGGACCTGGCGTCTGAATGACACCTTACTTCAGGACCCAGCGGTGGAAAATGAGATCAAACAAGCCCTTGACCTTTACTTCCAGGAAAACGACGTGACAGATACCTCTCCAATCACACTTTGGGAGGCACACAAGAGTACCATACGTGGCATCCTTATAAAAATAGCTTCCCGTCGACGCAAGGCGACCATGCAGGAAATGACAAATGTATATAAAACCATCTCGAAGCTAGAACTTCAACATAAGCAAACCCCACTAGCCTCGATCCAACAGGACCTAACGGATGCCCGACGCCACCTGAAGGAACTTCTTACAAAACGATACCACCGCTCGCTACAACATTCCAAAAATTTCTTCTATATTCACGCAAACAAAGGCGGCAAATACCTCGCCCGCATCCTGAAAGGAGACACCCCCCGCACACGGATACATAAAATCCGCTTGCAATCCGGAAAACTGTCCCAATTCCCCGAAGACATAGCTAACGAATTCCGACGTTACTATGGCGCCCTCTACAACATCCCGGGCCCTGACAACACAATACTGGGACACCAACCCTCCACGCTCATTCAAGACTACCTACTCGATAACGTAGACAAACGAGTGTCCCCAGAAGCGGCGGATATACTAGACGTACCAATTAGCGCCGAAGAAATGGCTGCAGCCCTGAAGTCCACCAAAACAGGCAAAGCACCGGGCCCCGACGGATTCTCTGTGGGGTATTACAAGCTCTTCTCCTCAATCCTCCTACCCCGGCTGACTACTGCTGTGAACACCGTTACGGATGGGAGACGCTTTGGAGCGGAATCTCTGGCTGCCACTATCACGGTCCTCCTCAAACCGGGAAAAGACCCAGAGCAATGTGGCAGTTATCGACCCATATCCCTGCTGAATGTGGATACAAAACTGCTTACAAAGATCCTGGCCACTAGACTGCAACGGGTACTACCGAGCCTGGTCCACGCAGACCAGACGGGATTTATACCGGGGAGGGAGGCACGAGATAGTACGCTGCGCCTATTCTCCATCCAGCACAGGGCTCGGGAGACGCGGGATAAAATCCTACTTCTTTCCACGGACGCCGAAAAGGCTTTCGACCGCGTCAACTGGTCATACATGATGGAAACCCTGCGGGCCTTGGGACTGGGACACAATATGCTGGCGTGGATCTCAGCCATATACGATAAACCACATGCTGCCGTCCGAGTGAATGGGGCCCTAACTCCCAGCTTCGAAATTCGGAACGGGACTAGACAAGGATGCCCTTTGTCACCACTTTTATTTGCACTGACCCTGGAACCACTGCTACATGCGATCCGCCACCACCCGGACATCTCGGGATACACCTGGATGGGGACAGAACATAAGGTGGCCGCATATGCGGATGACCTCCTTTTTTTTATCTCCCACCCACGAGTCACGCTGCCCTGCCTACTCCTGGAGTTCGAAAAATTTGGAAAGATTTCGGGTTTCAAACTTAACCTCTCCAAATGTGAAGTGCTCAACCTCACTTTTCGACCGGAAGAATACGAGGAACTGGGAACTACCTTCCCATTTCGTTGGTGCACGGAGAGGATGAAATATCTTGGTATATGGATCACCACGAACCCCCAGGAGCTTTATCGCCACAATTTTGCCACTATCCTGCGAAGGGTTATTTCAGATTTAGATAAATGGACGTACCCACACATCACCTGGCACGGAAGAGTCGCAGTGCTAAAAATGAATGTTCTCCCGCGACTTCTCTACTTGTTCCAGACAATACCCCTGACGCCACCGAATAATTTCTTTTCCACCTTAAAATCCGCAATTATCCGGTACGTCTGGAGGGGGGAGAGATCTAGAATACGATGCGACACTCTCTGCCTACCCAGACTTAGAGGTGGCCTGGCACTCCCGGATTTCAAACGCTATCATCAAGCCGCCACCCTACAACGAATTCTGGAGTGGCATGTAGCTGACTCCCCGAAGCAATGGGTTACCCTGAACAATGGGGAATCACCTGCCGCACTTAAAGCAGCAGTATGGCAAGGGGGAACAAGCTGTCGCACGGGAGAAGGACTAGAGACTCCGACGACACAAACCTTGA
>NC_086321.1:310451042-310453542 GCF_036172605.1 Pelobates fuscus
TTCTGTGGTGGTAAAGTCCAGGGATGCACGCCTAAACAGGAAACTCACCATCCCGGAATTTGTGTTGGCTTTTGGCATCTACCGGGATGTCATATGTGCCGTTTACCCACACAGGCGTGAGGAATTTGACATGTATATGCACAAGCTGGTGGACCTGGGCAATAAATATGGTGGATCGGCATTCTACGATTACCATAGATCTTTTTCTGCAAAAGTGTCAGGCGCCTTCTCACAGTACGGGGCAAGGTCCAACTGGAGTAAGATAGACACAGTGATTTTCTGCAGACACTTTGCAGGGCTAAGGACGCCGGCTTGTGCATACTGCTCCTCCATGTCTCATTCGGCAAATTTTTGTCCCACCACTGCTAACGAGCATACCCACGTGCAAGGACCTAGCTCCGCTGGTCCTACGGAGAAAATAGCTAAAGACAAACTGGGTAGACCTATCAAGTTTCTGGGCAAATCCCAGATATGTAATAACTTTAATGTTGGTACATGTAATTACAGCGGTTGTCGTTTATTGCATATATGCTCAAAATGTTTCAGGGCACATGCAAAAATCATGTGTCCCAATAAAATGTATCCCAAACAGTACCTAACGTCTATCAACATATCCCTACTTGCGACATTTCTGTCACAGCATCCATCTACACATTTAGTAGATTTCATAATCTCTGGTCTATCAGAAGGATTCCACACAGGTATCATACATATGCCTTCAGGAATCCTGGAATGTCCAAATCTACAATCCGCCCAACACAACCCTACAGCTGTTGACACACTCATAGCTAAAGAAGTGTCAGAAGGTTTTTTATTGGGACCTTTTCAATCCCCTCCTTTCACTACATGGAGGACAAACCCTATCGGGGTTGTCACAGGAAAATCTTCCAACAAGCAGAGACTTATTATCGATTTGTCGGCACCACACACCTCTACCACTCCTAGCCTCAACTCCTTAATACCATCGGAGGAATTCTCCCTGCAATATTCCACTATAGACCACGCCATTACGGCTATCTTACAGGCAGGAGTCGGTGCATGGCTCAGTAAGACCGACATAACAAATGCATTCAAACTACTACCAATCCACCCCACACTGTGGCACCTACATGGCATCAAGTGGGAAGGGAACTACTACTTTTTCTCACGACTAACTTTTGGTTCTAAAAGTAGTCCAGCCATATTTGACACATTTGCCGAAATCCTATGCTGGTTACTACTCAATATATCCAGATGCCCTACAGTCATACATTATCTGGACGATTTCCTAATGGTCGAGGAGAATTCTTCCCCTCCCACTAGCCTCAAAGAAACTGTCAGCCTATTCAACCAGTTGGGGGTCCCAGTCTCCCCTACCAAGACCGAAGGCCCAGATACCATCATCACTTTCCTGGGCATCATGCTAGACTCAGCCAACATGCAAGCTAGCCTACCACGCACCAAGGTAGAAAACATTCTGACAAACATCAACCTCTATATACAACTACGCACTTGCAATCGCAAAGAATTACAATCTTTACTGGGGTCACTCAATTTTGCCATGCGTATTATACCTCAAGGCCGTGCTTTCATATCACGTCTCCTCAGCATGTTCCCACGGTTTCTACATGATGCACACAGATTAACCCTAGATACCCAAGCCACGGCAGACCTTCTCATGTGGAGAAACTTTTTAAACTCCTGGAACTGAAAAAGCATGTTCCTCCCTCAATTGTCTGACACTTCTCCTACTGTTTGGACAGACGCGGCGTCTACCACAGGTTTTGCAGCAATTTTTGGGAACGATTGGCTTTGGGGTAGCTGGCCTTCAGAGGTGCAGGACCTGGAGTGTTTTTTCTCTACCTCAGCTCTTTTCGAGATATATCCCATCGTGGCGGCTGCCGTGGCATGGGGACATCTATGGACAGGTTCATCAGTCAGGTGTTACTCAGACAACCAAGCAACCTGTTCCATTATCAACAAAGGTCGCTCCAACTCCCTTACTATCATGAGATTTTTGAGGAAACTCACTTGGTTGGCAGCATGTCATAATTTTTTCTTGCACTGTGTTCATATTCCAGGTATTTGTAACGAGGCAGCTGATAATTTGTCTCGTTTTAAATTCCAGGCCTTTCATCAACTTCTCCCATCAGCCGCGCTCACAGCCACGGCCACTCCACTGTTCCATCAGCTAACAATGGACTAGACGTTATCATGCAACATTGCAGAACTTTGTCCCAACTAGCTCTATCTACAAATACCAGGAAAACCTACAACAGAGCTTTCAGTTTATTCAAAAGATTCCTTTTGGAACACAACATATTACAACCATTCATCATGACATTTTTTTTTAGGTTTTGCCTCTTTTTGCCACCTCAAACTCAAACTTTCTTACAACACAATCAAACTATATCTTACAGGCATCCAACATCACATGCTGACCTTACAACCCAACAACTCAAGTTTCATGTCATCATACCAAATCAAGAACATCCTTAGGGGTATACAAAGATCCGAACCC